>NW_020525048.1:0-47198 GCF_003368295.1 Carassius auratus | reverse complement strand
TTTTTAAGAAACAACTAAATTATATTGCCAAAAATAAATATAAAACAATTCTGGTAAAAGGTGTTCATTTTTTTATTTTTTGCCCCTATTGTGGATTTTTAAAAATTACCTTGCTATGCAGTGTGTGTAACACAGCTTAAAGCGAATGAAAACATCCTGCAAATTTTGCGCCAATATTGCGTCTCGTCAGCCGCGTGACAGCGCCAGACTTTAGATCAGGTTTGAGTAGATCTATGGTGCAGGTCATTTTTAGTTCCTCAAAATAGCAACGTGCCAACACACCTCTTTTTTAGACCAGCAAGCCCATGGGCACACAAATGCATTTGTCATTTAAACAGTGCAGTGCAGGATGGGAAAATGAGAACTGTGAAACTAGCAAAAACACTTGCGCCGCACATTGCGCCATGTATGATAAGACCCATTGTCTCTCAAAAGAAAGAGTCCACTCTGAATCATTGAAATTATTTGTTTTTAAAACTAATCCCAAGCCATTTCATGTTGATGTCAACATGAGACATTAGCATACTTGCCTTCCCACTTGTTGTTTTTTTCTGTCGATATGAATGAAAATGCAAATTTATTTTTTGCCACTAGGTGCTGCTTTTGGAGCAGTAAAAATAGCAGTTTCCCTGGTAACACTGTACACAAAGCAGCACTGCACTCAGAAACTCAGCTTTATCAGGCATTACAGGCATGATGAAATTACAATGAGACCAATCGGACCAATCACTGCAGATTAGTGTCACGCAAAGGGGGATTTTGGAAAATGTGTCGTTGAAGAAGTATGGTAAAATAAATGCATATTATAAGAGAATGAAAGTGTTTTTTGACCTTGCATGCATGTCACCCTGTTGTTCAGGGACTCAAATAAACAAAATATGAACATTTCATTACCCATAATAGGGGCCACTTTATTAAACAATATAGAACTCAATGTAGTAACATATTTCATCCATAATTTATAAAATACTGCTGACAAAGTGCATACTTGTATTAACAACTTCCCAGATTTACTTCTCAGTTGCTTCTAAGCTGTATGTATTTTATTTACTAGGATGCATTAGAATCATTTATTCATAAATTGGACTACATTGTTTTAATTCAATTAACTAAAGAGCTAACTAACCACAGTATTTCATTCAGAAATCTTGTCGCACTGTATGCATTTGATTCAATAAAAATAAGTGTTGTATTAGGGTATTTCGTTCAGTGATAAAACTACACTGGTTACACAGTATGTTTTTGATTTACTTAAAAAAAAATTGTGGGAAGTCGTGGCCTAGTGGTTAGAGAGTTTGACTCCTAACACTAGGGTTGTGGGTTTGAGTCTCGGGCCAGCAATACTATGACTGAAGTGCCCTTGAGCAAGGCACTGAACCCCCAACTGCTCCCCGGGTGCTGCAGCATAAATGGGGGCCCACTGCTCCGGGTGTGTGATCACTGCTGTGTGTGTGCACTTTGGATGGGTTAAATGCAGAGCACGAATTACAGATGTTGCACTGCATTTGATTCACAAAAAATACAGACTTTACAGACACTTGTTGTGTTGTCTGTGTTCAATTCACTAGAGAGTCATTTATTCAGGAAATCAGACTATACTGGTAACACTGTATGTGTTTGATTCACTACAATGAATCGACTCATGAGTCATTCATTTGGGAATCAGATTACATGTGTTGCATTGTATGGTTGAGTGTTTGTTTTGTGATGTGCTGTATATATAACAGCAGTGTTATGGCTGCATTCAATAAGTACTGCAAGTAAGTATCGTGTTATACAGGAGAACAGTAAAAGGACTTTTTTTAGATTGAGTCTGAATTAAAATGGCCTTTACCTCCATTCCCATCTTGTCCATTGTCCTCCAGAGGTTGTTGTAGTCCAGGTAGGCAAGAGGTTCCACATTGGAGGGAACGACCCTTTGAATGGATATGATTTGCCCTTGGAAACAAGAAACAGTGTTCGTAAGAAATCGACTACCTTAGCGCCAAATAATGCAAATTGTCATTATTATTTTGTCATTGTTGACGTAATGTCTTTATCATAGCCATCATGACCTCATTATCATTAGAAGTGTAACCAGTCTGGAATGGAAAATGGTTTTTGCTGCCTAAAATATACGTAACTGCATCTCGCCTGGCTTGGTAACAAATCAGTTAATGGAGGGCCTCTGTTCACAGCCTTTACAGTTTACGTTAATACAACCAGAAGATCAGAAACAACTCGACCTTATCAAATCTCAGTAAGATTTTATGAATTTCACATAAAAATTTGACAATCTTCTTCATTAGGACCAGGAAAAATATGTATATGCTCATTAGGGGGTAAATAGACATTAATGATAATGCTAATTCAGTGAAATTCATAATCACAGATAATGACAATATTAGCCTTTGGCAAACAGCAGCTATATGACACAAGCTGTTCACACATCGCTTGTTTCCCACAGTAGTGGAAACGCTTAGTCAGTATGATCATTCTCTGCGGCTGGCCAATGGCGTAACTATATGCAGACATTACTTCATACCTGGATTGCTCTGTAGCTGTGGGGCTCTTAAATAAGCACCACTGGGCTGATTGATTAATGTTTAACTACACATCAAAGAGGAAGCACTGCGTTTCAATATGTTGTTCTTCAACATAAAGCCACTAAAGATTGCTAAACCCATAATGATAATAAAAATGAAATCTCTGATAAAGAAGACTTGAGATGGACAGTTGAAAATGTGCTAAAGGTTATTACTTTAGCACTGAATCAGGCAACCTAGTCAAAAACTGCTGACAAAATCAAAAACCTGTCACCTAGAACAGTTCACACGCAACCCTGGGTTTGATGTCCAGCGTTCACTTCCGAGCAATTTGTCATGTCATAGTGATTTGTGCATTTTCAACACAACGTTTCACAAAACCCTGTTATTTTATTGCTCGCAGAAATTGATTTGATGGGAACCAAAGTGGTTTCTGAGTAGGACTAGAATGCACTTAGTAGGACAGATAAATGATTGAAGACTTCAAATGGCAGACCACCGCACAACAACTAAGGGACACCATGCTCCTTTTTGAGTGGGCACTAAGGCAGTTCTGGCTCTCCTGGAGCTCTAAACAAGATGAAACATGATCAAAATCAAAGAAAGACATCACAACTTAGCAGTCCAGTATTACAAGGTTCAAATCTAGCTTATTATATTAACAATAACAAAAGGAAACTGAACTTGACATATTTATAAACTATAATAACCATGCTTTATTATACATTTACATTTATCCATTAGCTTGCGCTTTTATGCAACGTGCCTTCCATTGCATTCAAGCTTTACATTCATACAGTTCATGCGTTCCCTGGCAATCAAACCCATGAACCCATGACCTTTTCATTTGCACCATGCTCTTGAGCTACAGGAATTACAAAAGATATATTTTTAAAATTTACATTACACTTTTGATGGGAAACATGCATGAGATTTCTCCAGAAATGTCAGTTGAACCGGTATATCTTACAGAAATGGTCTCCCTGGTCTAAGTTGGGTTTTCGAAGAAGCATACAGTATGTATAATTCATGTGACTTAGCCATCTGCATCTGCAAACCAACTAACACCAGGAAAACATGTTCAGCTAAATAAGGGACTGTGACATTTCCATATCATTTGGCAGCCTGCCAGACCAATGCAGGAGAGTACACTGGATCGCTCAGCATCTAGCAACAGGTCTGTTCCCATGGCAACAGAATTGAGGTGGAGATGGGAGTGCATCTCTTATGATATCTTTTCACCCAGAGTAGACCCTAAGCCTCTCTATCACTAACCTCATACTGCTCTATCCACACTGCTGCCCTCCTCGGTTACAAAGCAATGAAATGAGACCACATCCTGTCTAACGCAAATGTATCATCCTCACTTTTTACAGAATGAACATATATTCTTTTGAAGAAATAGAAGTCATTATAAGCAGTTGTGCACAATGTTTTCCTTTTTTTTGCACCGATATTGACCGATACACATACAGCTTACAATTGATTTTTTTTGTTATGGTGATAATTTTGGCTGATTTAAAAAATACTACACTACTTTGTCTAAATAATTAAAATAATATATAAATAATATTAAGCACCTTTATATAAGGTATATAAGGCAAAATTTAAGCTAAATCTACCGATAAAATATCTAATACCAACATCCAAAACATTTCCTATATATTGTTCATTTCTAGAAAAATGCCTATTTTTGCAAATTTGTTTAGTATTAGTATTGTTTAGTATTTTTACATTTGAAAATACTAAGGTATTAACAGTAAAACTATACACATATTACATATCATTATAATTAATTGCAATAATGTGGTTTATTAGTATTGCTCAGAAACCACTACTGTAAACGCACAGTAATGCAAACACTGTACAATAGGCTGTATTAATTTTTAACAACACTGCCTTTGCACAACTGTTCAATCATAATCATACTGATATGCTAAGACTGCCAGAAAGAGCAGAGCAGAGGAAACTGGGTCTGGCCTTTAGGATTACAGCTATAGAAAAGCTGATTACATGGGCGCCTTGGCTGCACGCTCACCTTAATTATAAAATGGTCTGCTCATTGTAAGGCCCTTATTGGCTAATACTGACTCAAGGCCAATACGTGATTGTGGAGTAACAGGTGATACTATAAAAGCGGTTGTAAAACTTTCAACAAAGCGTGCAGGAGCAGATTGGACTGACTACGTGAGGGGCTGATAAAACTACCATATGAGCCTCTTTCATAAAACTTTGCAGAAAAATGGACAAAGTTCAGCAAAACAATGATAATATCCAGCACAAACTCAAGAGGCGAATTGCACCTCTGTTGTTAAGTCAACAGACTAGCTCAATAGAGATTCATTCATTCATTCCTCAGTGACAAAACATAATTGTATTAGTGACCTATAACAATTAAAGTGCAGTCACATTAGCAAAATTTCTTTTTGTTGTTCACCACCTTTGCGAAAATCTTTCACACTGACACTTAATTACAGACTGCATGGCTTCCTATTTAAAATGACTGGATTTCTCCTCTCAAAATTCGCAGAACAATCCGCAGTTTTGATTGGAAATTGTACACTAGATTTATTAATTAGTGTGTTGTCACCAGACATCTACATGGGTGCCTCTGTGGACTGAAACGATTTGGTTATGAAGGAAATGCCCTTGATAAAAAAGACGAGCCAGACATCATGGTGTGAGAAAACGTGTGAGAGAGAGAGAGACAGAGAGTGTGTCCCCTCAATCCCGATAGCGACTGTCTTTTGATGAGGAGTGCTGCCATGGTAACCCACAGGGATGCTCCAATCAGGAGATAATGGTGAGGAGAGAGGGGACCGCTCCTTCAGAACACACACTAACACAAACACACACATCATTAATCATTAGGACAGACACATTCGCATTCATTCCATTTAAACCACAACAAGTAGCCTTTAGCAAGACAGACCATTACAGTCTCAGTTGACATGAAGAAGCCAAATGAAAGTGTGATGTTAGCACAACACTCTCCTTTATTTTCAAGCAGTATCCTTGAGCCTCTGAACAGCATCTTTCTTACAGATGTCTGAATCCATGCTGATGCATTCTTCCACAAATAAAGCCTTGAAATCAAAGAGATATGCCTACGTGCATTCATAGCCTCCTCCTGGTGTCTACCTCATTCTGCATTACTGCCTTTGTGTTTATTCTGACAAAACCTGAAAAAAAAGGAAGTGCTGGTTTGATGTTGACTTTGACAATGACCCTTGTTGAAAAATTAGATATGTTTTGAAGGATGGCTGCTGGTTTAAGCTGGTCCTTAGCTGATCAAGTGCTGGTCTTGTGCTAGTCCTGAACAGGAGCTACAGTAGTTGCTTAGGACCATTTTAGGACCAGCACTTGACCAGCTTAAACCAGCTCAAAGCAGCAGCTTTGCTTCAAAACATAACTAACCAGCATATACTGTTTTTTTTTCAACAGGGCATTGTGCTGTCAAACTGCACAAACCAAGGAAAGGGAACCAAGGATTGTTTTTTCAAAGGGTTTGCATTTTTTCAGAAATGACTCCAGCAGGAATATGAGGCATTGAATTGTAACTCAAAAGATCAAAAACATGCTGGCAAACTAAAATATATAGCCTATATATACGGTACAATAACATTAGAGGATTAATTTAAAAAAAAAATGCTCATCCTTACGTTGTTCTTTGGAATAGAAAAAGTGAATTTCTGAAACTTACACTACAGTTCAAATTTGGGGTCTGTAAGATTTTTAAAAAGATATGAATACTTTTATTCAAGAAACATGCATTAAACTGATCAAAACTGACAGTAAAGGCACTTATAATCTGAAGTGTTCTGTTTAGGAGTTATGATAACAGTTCTGTGTCAATGTTATTAGCAGGAAATATTGAGAAAAAAACCTATGTCTGATTCATAATTGAATGGTTTACTCATTAGGTTCAGGTACACAAAATCGGTTCAGAAAGTCTATATAACTTATTCACTGATCTCAAATTCAACTCACTTACTCAGCGAGGTCACCAAATTTAAAAGACCACTGAAACAACAAGCTATCATGTTTCATTACGGAACAGTCATTTGGACCACTTTTATAATATGTTTTTGCAGCTTTTTAAAGCTAGAAAGCACTATTCATTGTAACTGCACAGAAAAGCACAACCAACACATTCTGCAAAATTTCTCTCTTTGTGTTCAATTGACAAAATAAAGTCATATAGGTTTGGAACAACTATTTTTAAATTTTTTGGGTGAACTTTCTCATTAACAAGATTCTAGTACTTTCACATTCCTGATTTTAAAATATTCAGACGATTTAGGATATTGATCCGGAAAGCAAAGTTAAAGTTTCAGATCTTATAAATATTTAGCATCAAGCAACTATTTAGATAGATAATGTCCAGATTTGATGGTATGGTGTAACACAGTTGACTATTCTACTGGGAAAAATCGAAAGATCATGGGAAACATGCCAAAGGGTCTTTTCCACGGCAACTGAAATCCAGTTTCATCCTAACATAATCTACAATGAACACTCCAATGAATCTCCACCATGACCTTCCCCTTCGTGCACACCGCCTTCTGGAGTATGAGTCAGCTAGTTGTTTTCCTGGTCTCCATCTCAAGAACCCCTTTGATTTACCATGATAACTTCAAAACAACCTGTATTTTTCTTATGAAATATGACCACAGAAAGCAGTAAAGCCCACATGATAAAGAGCAGTACTAAGAATCCAGTGATTTATACCTGTAATAGCAGGGCCAGAGCGAAGAAGACACCGAGTATACAGCCAAATCTAATAAGGTCATGCAGCGTGCATGTGCTAGGGGCAGCAATGTGTCTACTCAAAGGCAGGATGAAGAGAAGGCTGGTTTCTTGAGTTCCGCCCTTCTTACCCACTCCTAGCATCTGAAACCATATTACAGACTTCCTTCAGGCAGCGATTAGCATCTCCTGGCTTGAGCACAGCACACTAATGTGAAGGAGGGACTCTGTATTCAGTCCTGTTCAGCTGAGCAAACCGGGGCTAGCTCTGACTTCCTGTGCATTAAGACATGAGTGTGCTCAAACAAAAGGCCATATTATTAGTCGAAGCTCTTGCTTGAGGCTGTGAAGAGAGCTGGATTTTAAGGCAGGGGAAAAATCTTGTTTGAATTCCGCAGGTGTTTTGCTTTTGATTCGGTAAGAAGTCTAAGCTGCTACATGTGTAGGCCTTCACTGAGGTTTACCTTCACATAGTGAACCAGAGACTCCTCCTCGTTGACTTTGTATGTTTTCACGCCGTACTGTTTGGCTATCCTCAGGATGCGGTTTTGAGTGGGCCCAATGTACGCTCCTCCCAGATCCACCCATTTGGCCTCCTTATTCTGAAAGCACACAGATTCACAATGACATAGTAACAAGAATTTCTACTAGCCACGGTGAGATCAAAAAATAAAAAGGAAAAACAAAAAGGAAGTGTTAGAATATGTGTGCAAAGACAGCAGATTCCCTTCCATGTGAAGACAGCCTCCCACTTGGCAACTTGAAACTCAGTTTTGACTTTCCCCTTTCTTTCGACATACTCGCTGTGGTTGTGAACAACTGACTTGAGCCAAATTACTTTAAAAACAGTGTATTTAACTTTAGGGGCATTTTTTCCCCTAATTTAATTAGATGTATACATCACATTTTGTCAAAAATGATTTCATTTAATCAATAAATATGTTACGATCCAAACTACTATTAACTATATAAATTTTGCAGTGCAGAAGTGGCACAGAAACTGCATCTTAAGTGGCATTTACATGTATTTACATAGATTGTTGAATGCAGACGTTGCATAAATGCAAGTAATTAATTTTAACGGCAACCAGCGGTGATGTTGTGAGCGCTGGTAAAGATGTCATCGGTAAAGACAGCAGAGAGCAATGAGATTTCTTTACAAAGGTAAATCAAGGAATTATATTTACCTAATTATTAAATACATTGATGGTATTGTGAATGTTAACGTACTTGTCCATCATTGTGTCAGTGTATTATTCGCAAAAACAACAAAGTGACGAAACTTGCTGTGTAGAGCAGATTGTCTGTTTGGGGCTACTGTAGAAACATGGTGGTGACTTCCATGTAAGGGGACCCGCGGTGTATGTAGATAGAAATAGCTAAATTTAAAGTAATAAAAACATAACGGTTCATTAAGAAAAGTCTTTATACTCCTCTGAAAACATAGTTATATATATTATACTGCATTTCTGTAAATAGATCGTTGTAAATATTACACACTGCACCTTTAAACAATTTTTCAAAGTAAAATTCTGAATCCTGAAATGTGAAGCATTGATTCTACGAACAGGCAACATCACAATGAATGTGTGGACTCAAGGAATGCTAAAGGAGTTTATGTTTTGTGAGCAGTGTTTGGAATAACGGCGTTTAACCTGTTAGCCAGCCTTCAAGTTTGAAGAACAGCGTTAGGTAATGACGTTATTTTTTCAGTAACGGGGTAATCTAACTAATTACTTTTCCCGTCGTTACAACACCGTTAACGTTACTGAACGTTAAATGCGGTGCGTTACTCTGCATTGATTTAATAAACTATGCAATCCGAACGCACCCCTGGCTCACACAGCGAGTGAGCAGGTGGGTTAATAACGAGATAAGCGATTATGATTGGCTAAGGCAGAGTCATTTGTTTCATGGTAGCCAATCAGAGCCAGTGTTTTTACACACATGCCGGCACACACGGCAGCGCCAACGGCGCCAAACACACACACACACACACACACACGCAACAGCTACACAGTGATTCGCAGCAGCAGCAGCAGAAATGGTGAGTCTCAGGAGCAATCCGATGAAAAGTTGGCATTTTCAAGGTGGAGATATAAGCACTACTTCAAATTCATTGTGGTCAAAGGCAAGACCGTGCATCTAATGTGTACATGTAATGTGTGACACACGCATCTACAAAGCTAGTAGCCAAAAACACTTTTCTTACAAAGATAATACTTGAAGTGCAGGATAAAACTCATGCTGTCTGTTGACGTGCAATAAATGTACGAACACCTGTCTGTTCTACTCATTTCAACTGACTCGTGAAAACTGCAAAAAAAGAAAAAAATTAAATACAAATTCTCTGACATATAGCAACTTTTTTTTTTTTTTTTTTTTTTTTTACAGTAAAGCAAATAGTTACTTTCCCTGGTAACGAGTTACTTTTATTATATAGTAATTCAGATACTAACTCAGTTACTTTTTGGAACAAGTAGTGAGTAACTATAACTGATTACTTTTTTAAAGTAACGTTCCCAACAGTGTTTGTGAGTGACATACTCAATGTTAAGTTGCACTTTGTTAAAACAACTATGATATTATCATATCGCACACCCCTAGTTGTGATATTATAGTCCATGACTCATGTTCTTATCACACATGTAAAAGCAGAACGTGTGTCATGCAATGAAGTAATTTCATTTGCTTCAGATGTTTTCAGATATCTCACCTGAACAGTGTAGGTTCTTCCACCAACACGGTTTCTGGCTTCCAGGAGCACAGGATTCAGGCCGCTCTCCACCAACAGCTTGGCGGCACTCAGACCTGTGAATTGGGAATATAAAAATGCAGACTGTAATATTCTGTAGACATAGTATATGCAAAAATATCTGCTAGACTGGTCTTTGTCAAAACATGTTTATTCAGAAGATGACATGAAGTGATGAAGAGAGACAGGGAAAATAATTTGGACTTGTGTCAAAAGCAGCACAGCTCAGTACTTTGGATAACTGCTAAGACAGAGATTTAGAGTACATATGAGATGCCAGCAGTCTGTGGTCTAAAAATAATTTATTTTTCTTTCAAACTGTTCCTGTCCCTGATAATATTAAAGGTTGTTCCTGTCTTGACAACTTACTTCCTGTCTGAATGTGTAGAGTAGTTACCAATGACAGTGTTGCTGTTGGCTTTCTATTGTGTGTGATATCATGACTGACCAGCTAAAAATAACATCAACATATTTAAACCTCTTTTGTGTAAACTATTTGTGGCATATGTCTTCCATTCACCTCAACTTATGAATTAATGATGCAGAATTCTGACTTGGTAAAATTAGTCAAACTGTATATTCATATTAGGAACTGAAAATATAAATCAAATTAGCCAAAACATGTAATGAACATGCAAGGAGTAGATGATGTATATAACTGTTTGAATAGTGGGCGTTTCCAATTCTGTGGAAATCTGCAGAGTTAACCAACAAGTTTTTTTTTTTGAATACAAGACCTTGTTTGGCCTGTACTTCTCACTTGCCCTGCAAACTTTTCGCAGGAACTGCCACAAAACAGTTAGGAAAACAAAAACTAAAGTAGTGTGAAGTGTGGCATGATATAGGCTACCTCTGTAAATAAATACAATAAAAATTCACGTCTAGAGCACTTTAATGCTCTTTGAATATCATGTGTATGTTCCCTTGAAACTTGAATCGTGGCAGAATTTCATGTGAAGTCCACGTCGCAGGGCATTACGGTCAAATAAGACAACACTTAAATGCTGCCTGAACATAGTGTTGACTGGCGTCACTATCTCGCAAATGCGCTGTGCGGCTCTCCACCAAATTCTGAGGATCTCTTCAGCACGAGAAGCCCTCCTGAATGCCACCCTCTGTGCATTGGTAACCCCCTGGGATCACTAGATCGGTTGGCGCCAGACCCTGAATTTAACCACCCGTAAATCTCGAACCCTGGGGGCTATCAGTGCAGTGGTGGTCTCATTTGTAAGAGAGCCTCAAGACATACAATTGATTGCATTTGAGAGGGGTCCTCGAGCTGAAGGGATCCCCTGAATTTGGTGTGGATTCGCCATGCAGTTACAGAGATATGGCTGTTCAGTTTTAATGGTTTTGCATAGATTTAAGCTTTAAAAGGTTTCATCCAGGTCGCCAGTAGTAAACAATGGAGCGTAATTATTAAATAATTATATGATTTCAAGTATTTTATCTGCATTATATGCTCTGTAAAAAATAGTGTTTATGCCAATACCGATATATCGTAGACAGGCTCTTTTTAATTAATCAAAAATACAGCTAAAATCATAATTTTGTAAAATACTTTTTACAACTTAAAACAGCTATTTTCTATTTGAATGTATTTTAAAATGTCATTTGATGGGAGAGCTACATTTTCATCAGCTATTACTTCAGTCTCATATGATGTTTCCTAAGCTATAGTATCACAAGTCATTCTCGAAATTCAACAACACCTTATCTGACAGCCTGCTAGATTAATACATAATTAGTCCAATATCACAACAGCAAGGTTTAGTCTATCATAGAAAGCCAAATGCTGAAGTTTCAAGACATAAAAACCCATGTACCTGTCTAGCACTGAACCAATAATACAATGACATCTCCATTTATCTGCCTGAAAGTCTCTCAGAGTCTATTGTTGAAGCCTTGTGTCATTCGTAAAAAAATAAAAACATCTTCACACTCACAGTATATAAGATGTCTTATGGGCAACACTATCAGTATAAAACCACTTATATTTTTCAATAAATCTTTGCATCTTTCAGTGAGATTATATTAAACCCCTGAGGCTGCACAGTGATTATGGTGTCAGAGCAATAAATCAACAGTTTTCTCCAATGCATTGCTCAAAACTACTGTAGAAGCCACAAGTGAGAACTAGGTTCCCTACAAGAAGAAATCGCAAGTCAAACACCAACTCTCAGGAGTTTCCTGTCTGAACACACAAACATAATCACTTCCTCTCCTTACAGAGGAAGCAAAACTACTGCTCCTGTGAAGTTTATATGGCATAATGCCTTTTCACAATGCTGGAAATATAAACCATATATATATATATATATATATATATATATATATATATATATATACACACACATCTAATAAAAAAATAATAATAATTTGCCTTTTGCCCTTATGGCAATTAATGTGATTAAAATTTGATCTGAAAAATTGGATAGTGCTGACACTACTGAAAATGGCCTGTCAAACAAAAAATAAATAAAAAGATAAAACTGTTTTCTGTTACAGCCACAGTGAAGTGACAATGCAGCAAAGAACATCTGAGGTCAAAGCATGACCTTTGAAGCTTATATAATACTATAAACTGTCTTTGATAAACAGAGAAAGTGGCAGACTCCCAGACAAACAGCTTACCCAAACACACGGGCCGAATATCTGAAATGCTCTCCATCATTTGGGTTCTGTGGCCAACAGTGATCTACATCACACACACACTTTATGCTCTCAGCAACAGCACAGATACAAAGAAACTGCAGAGGCTTGCAAACCATGGCCACAGCTATGAAGTCTGATATCTGACAGGTCTGAAGTGATTGTTTTACTAAATGATATTTGGCTGAGCCACAGAGCTAGAAAGAAATCCAGTGTAAACCGCTAAGGATTTGTACACACTACGCACAAAGGCAATTTGATTTTCATATCCAATATTTAGGACTGAATGTCCATTTAGCAAGTGATGAAATCTGATCTGTTTGTTCAGACAGCATAGCCAATATTACATGTATAAATCATTTATTATAGAAATGTGTCAGCACAATGTGGCTGTTAGTGTCGAAATAGAAGATGAAACCTGCCCATTTGGTTTACCCATGTCCATCATGGCATTTCACCACGTTTTACACCTTCATGCATACACAGTGTTCAAAAACACTTACCGCACAAGGACAAGGTGTGCAAAATGCAAATTTTTGGAAAAACACACAAATTTCCACCATTCAGACAGAGACATATTTCGAATAATGTACTTTTCATCAGGTTTGTAAACATTGGAAATTAATGTGTTTGTGGTGTCTAGACTAAAAAAATAACTAAAAAACTGATGCCTGTCTGAACAAGGCAGTGAATGATAAATGAGCTCACTGTCGTACACGCTGCAGTGAAACCTATTTATTTAACCAGGTGGCATGAGTAGGAGGTATTCAATCTCACCCCAAAGAGATAAAGAATAGAAATACTCCAAGAACCAATTCAGTACAACCTCATATTTCACACGTGTATGCAATTACCAGCTAATCTGATGCTACCATGTTAAGGACAGTGCAAAGTCCTACTCGCTAACACACATATTTGAGGGTTGTCTATATGATGCCTATAAAATATTATATGATCTATATGATATGTTTGTCACTGTCTTACATGTTTGGCTGGCTCAGAAGGATATTTTCTTCTTTCCGAGACATTAAATGGTCAGGAAAGGAAGAAAAAAATCTTGAAGTGGGCAGAAACGTAGCTGTGGTCTTTGTCACTCAAGTGCAGCACTGACTGAACTCTGCCACGTAAACACGCACAAACACATATGGAACCGAATAGAAAAGCTTGCAGTTTGCTAAAAACAACTTTTACAATAAACTCTTGCGACACAGTAACAGTAAAAGCACAGTAAACATCCCAAAGTGTGGTCAAGCTTAAGAAAGATTTGTGCTTGACTTTTATAAGATCACAGTTATAGACTTGGTGCTGTTCACACAGGTCACACTCTCGTGTTCAGACTGCAAAATATTTTGATTGTTGGTCTAAGTACACATGCATTCGGTTACATTCATGTTTTTCTCAGTAGGGACCCACATCTGTGCATCAGTCATTCAACTGTGTCTCTTAGTTGGACATCCTGCCAGTTGATTCAAGTATTTTAGTATTAAACTTGCTCTGTTTTCAGCCTTTTTGTGCAGAAGATTTCTAAGAATAAAAGTAAATGTACTTTATTGATCTTAGTGTGAACAATTCATCCATACATACGATTTTTTTTTAATAAAAAACTGATGACCTCATAATTTTTCACTTAAACATTATCTCAAACTTCAAGTGAAATGACATACTTCTCCTATCATTTAGTCCTATCATTTAGCTTTAGGCCTACTTTTTCTTATTTTGTTACTTGGATGTAGTAACAACTTGCTGTTACTTTAATTTTATTGCAACTTTAAAAAAAAATCAAACACACTGCAAACCTTTTAGATAACACAAATAATTGTTCTATAGTTTTTACAAACACCAGGAAAGACAAGTATGATGCAAAGACATAAATGGGAGTAAAAAAATGGCAAAATGCTTTCAGACTAAGTAACAGTGGCAGTTACTCATGCTCATTCAAGCAAAAAACTTAAGTTTGGTCAAAGATTCGGTGGAGACATTAAAGATGACATATCAAGAAAATCGGACTTTTTCAATGTTTAAGGTCTGCAGTACATCTACCACCCCAGAAAACGTGAAAAAGAACAAACCAGTAAATTTTCTTTTGGCAAGCTTTTCTCTACAAGCTTGTGAAAAATGAGCCGCTCAGATTTCACTCCCACCATGATGTAGAAAGTGGATCTTATTTTAATATTACCGCCCTTTAATCTGCATGTTTCTACCCACGACCACTGTGTTTTTCGCAAATAACAATGGTGTTCAAGTTCAAGCAAAGCATGCTAACTGTTCAGTCTTTGGCTGCACAGATGAGAACAGAATGCTATTTAGAGTCACAGCCTCAGAGGACACAAGAGAGCAGTGGATTTATTGATTTATTTACTGTATATTAGTGTTCTCACACAGATCTACTATAATTTCTTTCCCAGCTGTTTACCTTCACAGACATAACCAACTGTTTTTGTAACTTGTGTGTTTTTAAACATAACCTTGTGTTTATCTAACAGTTTATCTGCACTGTTGTTTACTTCATTGGTTTTCACTCTATCTGCCATGTGCCTTGTGTGCTGCTTAATTTAACTGTATTACATTTTTTTAACATGTCCTTATTTGTATAGTTGTATTTTACATTTAATCTGTATCTATCTGTATTTTCTCTTCTGTTAGTGTTATCTGTATACACCAAGGTTCTGAGAGTAATGCAATTTCAATTATCTGTGTGTCTGTGCTGTACATGTGGAAGAACTGACAATAAAGCAGACTTGACTTGATAAGACATGAAAACGAACTTAGTTCTTTATTACTCACAAAATGTATAGGCCTATCAGAAGTTATTATAATATGGTTTAAAACGCACGATTTCAGCATGATAGACGTGATAATCAGAACTTTCACAACTTTCCTTTCTTTTTGATCGCCCAGAATCAAAGATTCAAAAGTAAAGTTTGACCTTTTTTTCTTTGATTTTCCACCAAATGTATTTCTCCTTCCACATCCACTCGTATTTCTTCATTTAAGGTGTCCCATATGAACTAAACAACACGTTAAGCAGCATGAAACTAAAATAAGAGTGGCATTTATACATGAATAAAAACAAACAAAATACATCTTTTCTAATGATTATATTTCACAAGCAGTGCTTTATTATTATACTATATCTGAGGAGGTAAGGAATAACATGCAACTGTGTTGTGCTTTGGTCTAAAAACTTCCTCTGATCACGTACAATTTTATAGAGACTTAGCTGATCATGAAAAAACAACATATTTAGGATTCACTCCTTTTGTTGGTGTCGGTTCAGAGGGCCATTTACTGGGAAACACGAGTCTGAGGGTGGATGGGGTTTCTGTAGCAACAGTACATATAAAGATGCAGTCGCTTGGCATGGTAAATCTATACCAATTACCTCTCTGGGAACAAGAATCGGCTGTGCACTCTTGCTCTAATTGACATGACATAACAAGATTAGGCTTTTCAATAAGACATCAAACTAAAGGTAAAGACGGTAAATCAGACAACATACTAGCTTATAGGCCTGATCTGGATCTTATGAAGCATCAGTTTGTCCTGTAAGAACAGGGTTATGCACTTTTCTCTTGTTACACAAATGCTATATGCTGCAGCTGACCACCAAACCTTCTACATTTAACTAAAATGAGCATTAAAAGTAGTTTTTATAAAGAAAAGTCTACCGTTTGCTTCCATGCTGAAATTTACAACTAATTATGCATGCATATTTTACATATTAATGCATGCAATTGTTGAAAATGCAAACAAGTAATATAAAAAATACTGATGTTATTTACATTTTTGTTCTCAGGACATTGGCAAAAGCATTGTTATCTTATAACAACTTACCTTAAATCAGGAATATTGATTTATACCAATGCATACACCTTTGCTCTGCATCAGCATGTCTTTCCAAAATAGGCCCAGATTAGTTTACAACTCTGTACCTTTGAAAGGTCAGGTCTAGAACTCTATCAAATTACAATTTGCCATTTGTATTAATACCACAATCTAAACTTAATTGCTTTGTTTGCACTCTTACGGACCCTGATAAAACCTACAATTACAGGCCAAGAGGAATCACATTTAAGAGGCTCTGTCTGTCAGCTGTAGTGGTAATTGCACAATCACATTATCACATCAGATTATCAGTCAACAAGCCATAGATTAGATGTGACACACACCACCTTTAAGTCTGTGGTTCATCCCTCAAGGAATTTCTCAATTAAAATACTAATGTCAGCTTTAACAAGCAGCTCATTCATCGTTTAATCGCACAAGCCAAAGTATCCAGAACTTTGAGAGAGTATTGTTGACTAGATAGAAATGGACAGACATAATAATTTACATCAAAACCGAAAAAATAATCTAAAATATATTGTTTTAAATGTTACACGTGAATTTAGGTATTATAATGCACAGTATAAAAATGATAGAGATTATGCTAGATTAAACAGAATTATTACAATTATTAGTGTTTTTAAAGATTCACTTTAACATTGGATAACATAAGACATCTAATCTATGTAAGAAAATTTGTTAACAATTAAAAATACAATAGCAGCCAATATATAAATTATTAATTAAAAAAAATACATTATTAAATAAAAAACCAATGGTATTAATTTTTAGTGCATTACCATTGTTAAGTGCATTAAAAGCATGAAATATGATGAAAGAATGTACATCTCCATACTTTTAGATATCATACACTACATAGTCGCATGTTGACTACACATGGTTGTAACAGTATCTAAGTTTTCATAAATCAGGGGAAATAAACTAGAGAAGCAATATTTGTGGTTAGTTTTTTTTTAGCAGTATTATAATAAAGTTTGCTCTCTAACCTCAGCTGTGCAGCTGCAACATGATTGGGCCTATGACCTGAAAACACAGCAAACAAGAACTTTAATCCATTTTCCTGTTAACATTAAAGTATGCTTGGTTTCTTTATGTGGTTTAAATATGCACCAAGTCAATCTAACACAAAGGAAAGGAAAGCCATTCTTAAACTGAATGCAGCAAATAATCACTTGGAAAAACATGTATGTGACAGAGTGCACAGTTCCTAATGCTTCATGCTCATCTAGAAGCAATTACTTTCTCCAACAGGCTGCAACATCGATGTTTAGATGCATTATTGAAAAGCAATTACAGAGAGATCAGTGAAATGGCATGTTCTCCTGGCAACCCCAAGGACAGTTGTTCGTCTAAGAGAGGAACAGAGCAGTATTATCTTAAGTTGCATAACGAAGCCAGTCTCTGCATGGCTCGGAGAGGGAAAAAAAAACAGGCCAATGACATTTGTTTACACAAGCTTAGAGGACACTGCAAAAAGGCATTTAGGCATTTGTGTATTTCCCTGGCTCTCTAGGACTATGTAGACATGTTTATACAAGTTCAGATGTTTGGTTTATCACGGTGTATTAAAAAAAGGACCATAAAGAGAGTGACTGGAGATGTAAAAAATGATTCCTAATTCATCAAAATGTGCCGAGCTCTAAAAATCAATGTTTGTAATGTCTGTTTACCCTGACTTTCAGAGATCCACAGCTGTATTTATTACTGGAATAAACATTGTTTCCTTTATTTTGAAGAGGTGTTGACACATTTTTGAACTGACAAAGCAACCCGAAGTCTTGTCTAAGAGAGATGGCAGGTTCCAGGAACATGAGTGTCTGCACTCCATGAAGTTTACTTTCATGGAAATGCAGCAGCATAAAGTCTGGTTTATTTTACAGCTCATTCTGTGCAATGTCTGACTGTAGTTTCATTTTGTACACTATGATTCAAAGGTTTGGGTTTAGTTAGGTTTTAATGTATTCTAAAGAAGTCTCTTCTGCTTAGAAAGGCTGCATTTATTTGATCAAAAATGCATTCAAAACTGTATATACTTTATAACAACTGTATATAACTTATAACATTGCTGTATAATATTTTCTTATTTTCTGTTTTCTATCTTAAGATATTGTAAAATGTCATTCATTCCTGTGATGGTCTGAAGACATCCTGAAAATATCCTGAAACATTTCTTACATTATCAGTGTGTAAAAGAGTTCGCTGCTTAATATTTTTTGTGGAAACTGTGATACATTTTTTTTTTATATTGTTTGATGATGAATAGATTCCCCAAAAAATGATTAGACACTTTTGTAACCTCATGTCCTTACTGTCACTTTTAATCAATGCAATGCATCCTTGCTAAATAAAAGTATTTTTTTCTTTCTTTTTTTTTTCTAAATAAACAAATAAAAACAAGCTGACCCTAAATATTTGAATGGTAGTATACAGTATGTGACCCTGGACCACAAAACCAGTCTTAAGTGTCTTTTTCGAAATTGAATACATAAGCTTACCATTGTGTATGGTTTATTAGGACCGGACAATATTTGGCCGAGATACAACTATTTGAAAATCTGAGGGTGCAAAAAAAATCTAAATACTGAGAATATCGCCTTTAAATTGTCCAAATGAATTCTAAGCAATGCATATTACTAAACAAAAATTAAGTTTTCATATATTTACGGTAGGAAATTTACAAAATATCTTCATGGAACATGATCTTTACTTAATATACTTATGATTTTTGGCATAAAAGAAAAATCTATAATTTTGACCCATACAAAGTTTTTTGGCTATTGCTAAAAATATACCCCAGTGACAGTGGTTAAGTGGACTAGTGTCACATATATCTTTGTAAAGCCATCATTACACAAACACACAATGCACAATAAGCACAAAACCCCGATGTAAAGTCACGCATTCTGACACTCCACAGAAATGGCCTGTGACTATGACTATCCATGCTTCCGGCCTTTCCTGGCTGTCTTCCAAAACAGGAATGCCAAAGTTCTTTAGCAAGGGCAGGACACTCTCCAGGAAGTGTCAGCGTCAACAGCCTCCACAATTAGATGTGGAATTCCTGCCCTCCACTTGCACAACTCATGAGAGCTCAACTCCTTCTAGAGTTCTGAGCAAAACAACTTCCCAATGCTTATGTTTCTGATAGCTATTTCTACATTTAAGCACAAAGAGACATAAATTAACTTTGTGAAAAAAAATACTTTCCACATTCCTAGCTTGATATGCACATTCAACTATCATTAAGGTTTATTTTCACATAGTGTTTACCTAAAATGTACCAGAAAGGGAACCAGCTGAAAGTGACCTCAGTCCTTTTTGTGTTCACAATATAGTGGGCTCAGAAGAGAACCAGGTTTTTTCTTTGTTTGTTTGTTTGTAATCTTCAGCAGGGAAGTGATCATTTCAGACCCTTCCTTGTTCACACCACAACTTAATAAGAACTCAGACCCCAGCTTATACGCAGCAGAGGAATACAAAGTGGACTTGAAGGAGGAAAGCTGCCAATCCCTGATCATGTCCCCGGTAAAGACATTTGCAGAGCTTTAACAATATGTCAAGTTTAAAATATGTACATTCTGAATTAGGTTAATTCAACTTCCTTTATTTCTCAGACTTTCAAGTTTGAAGATAAGTTGTACATTTTGTTGCTTCTTAACTAAAAAAAAAAAAAAACATAAGCTGTATGTCATTGTTGTGTTTTAGTGATTTTCGAAAGAATTATATAATATTGTAATATGGTCTATCTGAAAACTCGATTCTAATTGCCTGGCAGGTGTGCATTAAAACTGTAAAAGTCAGTTTAATCATCGTTAATGTGCCGCTTTTATTGATGCATGCAAACACACACACACAGAGTGAGCAAGAGAAATTGCAGATCACACACACAGTAACATACAGGATCAAGGACACTTATTGTCAACGCTGCCTGCAACTTTTAAAATAATAGCTTTGATACTGAATTGTTACATTATTTCTTTCATCGATGGGGAGCTAATTGCTGTTTTTGAAGTAACTGAAGTAACAATCACAGCTTTATTGTTTGCAGAGAGACACACACAGATGCAGGTAATACATAAACACAACATACATCTCTCTCTCTGTGTGGATAATTAATTCAAATCAAGGCTAGAATTTATACATTCAAATGATGATCAAATGATCTTACCACACTATTTTATCTGTGTCTGATTTAAAGCGTCTGATCTCCACTGTGCATTAGTTGGTTCTTTGTCATTTAATGCTAGACTTGGTAGATTACATAAATGACAATAGAATTGTTTTATATTGTTAGAGTTAAGAGTTGGTCGATTTATTCATTTATTTATTTTTATCTTTAAAAATATCTTTTTTTAATCTAACAAGAGGCACGTATGAAAATTACCTCCATAAAAACCAAAAGTGTATTGGGACATCATTGCACCTCCGGAAGTGGACTGAGTATGGTTCTATTTTGGGTCCTCTTATTGGGGGGTCTGAGATCACTTGGTTTGTTCAGATATACAAGCTGAACCATAAACAACCCTAAATGATTTGCAGGCTGATTTCTCTGATGGGTTCACTGGTTCAGCCTATGCCATCTGTTTTTCTGACCAGTGACAGAACTGGAGAGATTTAAACACACCCCTAGGTGTAAACAATAATCTTTGCCAAGCAATTTGCGCTATGGACCTTGAATGGTAACTCAAACTGCCTGGCTTACTGAAAATAGGTGTGCTCATTTTTATTTTAAGATGAGCAAAAAAAAAAAAAAAAAAGAATCACATTATATATAGCTTGAGACTCCTTTAGAAACCAACTGCCAAACAGACTTGGGCTCTTTTGTTCTGGGCAAGTAAGGCACACCAAACATTGCCCTTGTAACCAGAACATCCAAAAAACTACATTGTAACATGCTGACAACTATATTAAACATCTTAGGATCTTGACAGCAACGTTTGCACAGGAAAGAGCAACTAATATTTCAGAAAATATAGTTAATTTTCCAATTTTGTGTGGTAACACTAGTGGTGCAGAAATGGCTTAAATGTATGACTTTTATGTATTTAGCAAACCCTTCTATCCAAAGCAACTAAAACACTGTATTCAAGTTCTTCATTTAATCCGTTCCTAGGAAATAGAACCCATGACCTTGGCGTTGCTAGCACTCTACTGTTTGAATGACACACACTTTGACTCTAAACATGGGAATAAAATGTAAACTACAACAATTTAATTCAGTCAATGACATGAAACAATAAGGTCACAAGAGTAAAGATGTCATTTCCATTGTTTAGCTGAAAGGCTTCGGTTGTCTCTCTTCTATGTCAAGCACAACCCCTGTGGCGCTTGACAACAGACACAAATACACATTTGCTGTCAGGTGTTCTTGGATCCCAGAGAGCATAAAAATGAGTTGTCAGTTTTGTTTACCACCTCTGCCAACATGCTGTCTCTCTGAGCACCTCCAGTGGCTTTGCAAATAGTAAATGGATTTGCAGGGAGTGC
Source organism: Carassius auratus (assembly GCF_003368295.1). Lineage (NCBI taxonomy): Eukaryota > Metazoa > Chordata > Actinopteri > Cypriniformes > Cyprinidae > Carassius > Carassius auratus. The sequence continues at coordinate 25,184 of NW_020525048.1, read as the reverse complement.
CGGGTCTTTATTAAAAGGTCCCTGAAGCAATGTTGCATTTCTTTTCAACCCACTTTATGAGGTTTTGGTTAGAATAAGAAGAAACTGTGATTTTCTTCAAAGGCCAACAGGTGAAAAACCTCCACGTATTCAGTGGGTGTACGACGACAGCCAATTTGTGAAAAAAAAACAAAAAAACAATTATCTTTCTATCTACTCCATGTGTCAAAAGAAGACAGTCCTGGATCATATTTACATAAACTGAAAAAAAATTAAATGCATTACTGCACAAATCAGATCATAAGACATAACTTACATGTCATTGCATTAATTAAACTGCACCTTTGGCCAGAGAGTGAATGCGTAACTTTCACACTACCGATGACGTGCAATATTGCACACATGCATAAATGACAAATGTTTTACAGACTCAAAAGTGCAGTCTGTTAAGCACTGACTCCTAGAAACTTGGCAGGGAATCAAAGTTCTGAGGTTGAAAAGGTTCTACATCGATGGATTGGGTCCATGGTGCACCATGTGTGGCCTTGTTACATAACAGTGACTGATTACATTCATTAGCTTTTTTTCAAGCAGAGTAGTATGATTGGTTCAGTGCACAGCACACACCTTTATTTTCTGAAACAAAGTCTGAGTTTGATTAATCAGTAGCTTATTAAGATCAAGAGTTAATAAACTGTGAGCTACATACATACAGCATATAGTCTAAAACATCTGACTTGATTTTGAGGTCTTCTTGCATATCATATAAAATCAAAACTATCAATTCGGTCTGTATGCATAGAGATAAAGTTTCGATAGGTTATCGGTAGGACATCTTGATACATTTTTTCTCAATTCTGTTTCCAAGAATGCTGTTCTTACACAAGCAATATTTCATCCGGTGTGCACTTCCTCTGAGCTGGGTTTAAATTGTCATGCCTGTATATAATAATGAATATTCACTGTGGGAACAAGTCAGTTTGCACAAAGTAAATGCAATTTCCTGTCAGGTCATTACCGTAAGGACGTTATGCTGCACTTTTATGCTACTCTACACAAAATTGGTCACATTCTAGGACTGACTGAAACAGAATCCTTATAACATAAGAATTTTCTAATGAATACTTCATCCTATTGTAGTGCAATATATTCATGAATCTCTCTGCAATCAATGTAAAATAAACTCCCTAGGGATAACACCAAAATTTCCACCAGGGACAAAGCAAACTAGTTTTCTCACACTACACTTATTTCATCTTATTTAACTCTGAGTTGCATACACATTCTTCAAAGCAATGTTTCACACTGATTTTGTATGGGTTGAGACTATGAAGAGCACCAGAGCATAGCAAGTATGTGCATGCAAGGACTGCAGCATATGTGTGTAGCTGATGCATGTTCAAGGAATTTTCTTTACGTTAACATTTATATAAATATATAAAGAAACATTTATATTCTGGGTTAACCACATTCTTAATTTTTAAACATTATTTGGGCATTTTCTAGTTCCTTTTAAACAGTCTTGTTCTACATTTTTAAAGAAATTTCTGAATATGAGGTGATTAAAACTGTAACAATTATTAAATAATAAAGGATAAAAAATAGTTGAGAAAAAGAAATTGAGTATACAACGTCACACATGAAATAACCTTAAACATAGTTTTAGGTGTGAAATGCCCATGTCTTCAGAAAAAGTTGTATATAACAAGATTTTCTAAAGATTTTTTTTCAAATAAATAAGTGGACATGAAATATTTGTTGAGCTCAAACGTACAGTTAAAATGATTAGAGACATAAAACAAGATCACAAGGATAAATTATCAGTTATGCAAGATTGCTGGTCATTATGATGAAATATTTGATGAATGCAGTGATTGACCAATCAGAATCAAGTATTGCAGAGCAAGTGTAGAAAGGATGGGTAGTTTACATTAAAAAATTAGCAACTAATGATATCTAGATTAACCTATTATAAACAAAAATACATATTTTTTATAATTATTATACATGCAGAGTATGCTAGATGCTAGCCTAACAGTAGAAATTATGAAATAATAGTTCTTTCAAAAAATTATTAGTCATATTGCAGGACTTTTCTAAATGAGATAGTGAAGGTAAACAAGGGATTTATAAAAATATACACTTGTTCTTACACACATACGTGCATGTTAAAGAAAACTACAAGCTTACACTGTTGCATGCCACTTAACTGCCTCTGGCGTTATGAATATGAAATAATCATTTCACGGAAGTGGAAGAGCAAGCTCAGGTGACACCGCGAACTAACCCTGTCCTCTTGACAAACTAACACAGTCCTATTTAAAACGTAAATATACATAATTATTTTAAACGCAGCAATGGTACAGTGTTGTTATAAGGTGTCTAAGCTTCTTAGGAAATGGAATAGTGGTTCTGCACGGGTCTGTCGCGCGCCTCGTTTTACTCAATAACCAAGATCATAACTCAGCATTACTACCATGAGCCTGTAATATTCAGTGATATAAAGTTACTTGAACAGTGGGTTAATTGCAATGAGATTATCTTAAGTTTTATGCGCTATTTTGATGACACTAACCTGAGATGCCTCCGCCAATCACAATCACGTCGTATGCGTTCGCAGTCATGGTTCTGTTCGTCTCACTGGCGCTCCGCTCACAGCAGAAGAGCCGCTCCGCATCTGTGTTCAAAGCATTCTCAGCCCCGCCCCCGCCTCCTATCATGATTGACACTGGGGTAAATGCACCGAGGCTCCCATCTGCGTGCTATGTAAAGAGTGCCAGCAGGAGGAGCTCATATTTCTATTTTAAAAGTACAACATTACTGTACAAATAGATATTTAAAAATATATTTACATTCGATTACACAATTTTAATAAAATATTACAAATATTAAAACAAATTATATATATATATATATATATATATATATATATATATATATATATATATATATATATATATATATATATATATATATAATAGTGTTATTTCATGGCCCTCGAATTTGATTGGTCAGCCGAAGTTCCAGAACTCAACATTCGTTTTGCAGCGTCTGAAATTGCTCACTAGTTTAGACTACTCATTGTAGCCCCGCCCCGTTTCAGCAGATAATTTATGAATTATCCACTCGTTTTAAAGGGGTCCTACTATGCTCTTTTACAAAGTCTTGATTTTGTTTTGGACATGTACTAGAACATGCTCTCATGCTTGGTGGTTCGAAAAACGCATTATTTTTCACATAATTTACATTATTACAATACCTCTCTCCCCAGCCTGGCTTAAAAGGCTTGACGGTGTTTCAGTACTGCCACGCCCCTTGCCAAAGTAGAAAGTTCCCTTATAGAGCATCACAGTCCCGCCCACAGCTGGTGCCGGAAGTAAAAATTCAATGCAATTTCTGCATTGACATTTGGGGTATAAGCCATAAAAACGTAACCATACATGGTAGACTTAAAACCAGCTACGGCTGTACTAAGCGATAGTATATGCTCATATAAACGCAAAAGGATCATGGGGCACTAACCTTGTTTTGATATAAATGCCTTTTATTCGCGATGTCTTGGCTAAGTACTTCATTACCCACAATCCTGAACAATCCCACAGTGATGCATCTGATTGGTGGAGCTCGTGTAACCGTCTGGTTAAACCCCGCAAAGACTGAAGATCATTAATAAAAAAATAAAAATAAATAAAAACCTGTGTTGCATTTTTGTACGGTAGACTTATCAGTGCAATCATGATCTCCATGGCTGCCATGAGAAAATTCACTGGAGGAAAAAGTTCGCGCGGGCGGCCGTCATCCATGCCCTCATCAGTATTTGGAAGCTCGTTCGCGGTTGTGGCTTCAGTCGGATTCAATGAGGCGCGGTGGTTTATGGGATGAGTAGTTCCTGCGCTCGAAATGAAAATATGTACACAGTCTTGTACCTTTGACTTTTTGGGGATTTTCTCTTAATTTTTTCACTCGAAATGATATGGTATATGCTTATGAGTTCAGCCGTAGCTGGTTATCCTCACACATGCTCTAAAACTCTTTAGATACAGATTTTTCCGAAAGTCAATGGGAGAAATGAATGGGAAATTTACTTCCGGCACCAGAGCTCTCTCGGGCTGTGGGCGGGACTGTGATGCTCTTATAGCTTCTCTATTGCTATAGGATATATCAATCTGAGCCGAATTCAGACCCCGAGAATATTGAACAAGAGGATTGCACAGAACTTATACACATACGGATATTGCAAGACATATTAGAGTGGCAGCATTATTATAATTAATATTATTTGGCTAAATCACGTTTTAGATAGGATGTCAACAACCACTTAAAATAACTTCGTTTACTATGTATAGATAAGTGTAACAGCAATATGTATTATTTTTATTGTACTTTAATTCTAACATGAATTGCCTTGAAACTGTTATACAGTTGAATTTATTAGTGACCATAGTTCAGTGGTGGCATGTACCGATGTACGTATATATGCAGATTCATTCTCTGCCAGCAGGACGTGCTGTTGGAGTGGTAGAGATCGAGGTTTTCGCTGCTCACAATCACTGCTTTATATTTTGTTGCAAGATGAATTTACACAAGAAATAATGCAAGATGAAATTAAAATGACATCCAACATTTTCTGAAGACAGCAGGTTTCCTTTAGAAAAACAGTGAAATAAAAACACCCGCACAGATTTTGATTTTGAAATGTGCAGTGCTCATGTTTATTCCACGAAGTAAAAGCCTTTTAGAAAATCTATCAATCAATCAATCTATCAATCAAGCAAAGTCAACTTTGCGAATAAACTGCCGTCTTCACTGAAATGTAAGTTACTCAATATTATTTAATTTGAAAGAACTGTTGTATGCAATACAAAATAAACAAAATATTTTTTTTTGTCGGATACTATCATACAGTACAGTGCAGCATGTGCAAGTATTCCAGATTTTGAGACACTCCATATTTACTCTTTAGGGCATTCTAGGCACCTTTCAAGTGTTCAAGAAAGGGCTTGTTAGTTGCAAGTCTGTTACTTTGTTGTGTACCCTAACTGGATTTTTAGTGTTTTTTGCATCCACTGTTTCTTATAGAATTTGCTGCCATCTGGTGGATGTATTCATGTAGGGTGTGCCTGTAGATTCACACACATTGCTTCAGGCTGAGACATATCATAAACCTCACTTACTTCTGGATGGGGCTGTCAGGCCATACATGATAATGTCCATGATAAGTATAGATAATCTAAATCCATTGTTGATCTTATTTGAGTAAGCATGTTACCAGGGCAGGACTTAGGGTCGTGGAGGCCCCTGGGCTTGAGTCACTTTCGGGCCCTACCTTCTATACATTACTTTAAATAGAACAAAATGATACATACACAAGCTATGTATTAGAGCTACACAATTTTGGATAAACTGAGAATAAAAATAGAGATCACGATTCTGAACAAACAACTAAACAAAATAACATAATTTATGTTAATTGCTGAAGTCTATAAAAATGTTTAATTAATCTGAATCATTTATTTAAAAAAAAATTGGGTTTGAATGAATGATTCAATTCCTCAATCAAATACACTTGTTTCATAGATGAATCAGCATTTTTGAACGAATCTCCTGAATAAACGATTCAATGACTGATGTTTGTCGCCATCTTGTGGCATAACAATATAATCGATCCAATCGTTATTTGAACTGCAAAACTACTTTCAAAAGGTGACTAGTACAGTATACAGTGTTACATGTTAAAAAAATCCGTTATAATTTATTTATATGACCACTGATTGAAGCTTGAAAAGGTTTTTCTTATAAATAAATAATGATTAAAAAAGTTCAAAGTGATCATGTGTTTATTGCAATGCACAAATGTCTTGGTCAGAATGAGAATAAAACACTTATTTACCTGGAAAACATATTGAAAAACAAACAAATACCTTGTAAGGTTGCAATCATAACAAATCATTTGTATTACATATAAATAGCTAAATCTATGAGTGTATAAATCTTTTTTTTTTTTAAACTGTTCTTGGTAAGTGCTGACATATTGTATAGATTATATACATCTCCATTATACATATAGGTAGTGTTAGGCTGACTTTGACCTACAGTACTATGTTACATCACATAAATTACAATCTTAGAGAATAATATATAACAAAATTAAATAAGCATTTTCTCATTACCATGGCATTTTAAAGATCATTAGATGTAATTTAGTACTCTAGCAAAAATACATAAATAGAACTTCATAGAACATGCCTAACTTTGTTCAAATTTAGTGGTGTTGGAGAACATAATTCCACATAGTGCAAAGAAAAGCAGGATCAAGCCTGTTCATTTTTTTATGCAGAGACCAAGCATCATTTTGTGTTGTCGGGTTCTGTTTGCTGTCTTCTGCAATGTTCATCAGTGACTCTTGGATATTGTCATAATTTCTGCACAGTGCCTTGATGGACTTTGCATGCGCAGCCCACCTGGTGTCAGCGAGAGATTTTAGTGTCTCAATGCGGTGGTTTTCATTAGGCTGCAAACCTGCAGTTACCACCTTCCATGCTGTGGATTTCGAGCAGAAGTTGAACAAAGTCTGAATGAAGTTTAAAAAAATCGGCGGTCTCTGTGCAGCAGTTTACGCTATTAACTCCAGCCAGATTAAGCGTGTGCGCGGCGCACGGCACCCACTCAACTAGTGGATTAATGTCTTTGATGTAATCCTTTTCATTTTACTGATGACTTTCTTTTTGCGTTGCTGTCCTTTATTCTTTAATTTTCTTTTAAGCGCGCCACTCTGATACCGTTTGTCCGCCATTCCATCACTGTCTAATGCTTTTTTTTTTTATGCAGACAGGTTTTTTCAACGGCAGTAGACGAGGCACTGCGTAACTGCCAATAACCAATCAGCAAACCTCAAGATGACTGACATTTAATTTAGCTAATTAAATTAAATTTTTCATTGCAGGGCAGGACCAGGTAACAATGCTAGACCAATCAACAAACTTTAAATGAAAAATTAAATGACTGACATGACATATTATTGAAAAAATCTAACGTAAACGGGCGGGGCCATGGGCTTGAGCCCAGTCAAGCCCAATGGTAAGTCCGGCCTTGCATGTTACCCAGACTCAACACAAGAACAGCTCTTTGCCCTTAGAAAGATATAAATAAGTTCTTTTTAATTTAGCTAACGCTTTTTTAATATACCTTTAATAAAATGTTTATCAGAAAATCATTAAAACATGAGATAGTCATTTATGGTGTAGGAAAGCTGGCCTTCATTAAGATGAATCTTTTAACAACTTTTTTTTTAACAAGCAAGCAACAAATGTTATACAAAACAAACTTTATACATACATACATATGCAATATTATGGTAGATAAATCTTTATAATGTAAGAATTTCATATGAAATATTACAATATACAATATCACAATATGCAATAATACCCACATTTAGAGATTAAGTAGCTGTGCATCAGTGAATGTCTACATTTTCAGTTATTTTGCTTGAGAGTGAGATATATTGATGAAATTTTCATTTGGCTATGACTGGAACGCTGGAATCTGGCTCTGGCATCTTCAGTTCTCTCTTCACAGCAGTTCAGTCAGAGTACTATTTTAGTAAATGAATTACTCCGGGATATTGGTTTGTTTGAACTCAGGGGGAGTGTCAGCCACATTAAACAAGTTAACAGCTTAAGTCATTTGTGGATTAATGCGTATTAGAGACGCGAAGCGTTTCAAATGATTCAGTTTGATTTGGTGAACTTGTTCAAAAAGATCCGGTTACATCGAATGATTTTTTCGCAAACCAGATATGACAAACTGCTTTGTTTTGAACTCTCTCACAACAGACATGGAAGAGAAGACAATGCTGAATAAAGTCATCGTTTTTGTTATTTTTGGACCAAAATGTATTTTCGATGCTTCAAAAAATTCTAAATGACCCTCTGATGTCACATGGACTACTTTGAAGATCTTTACCTTTCTGGACATGGACTGTATATCATACACCCAGTTTCAATGGAGGGACTGAGAGCTCTCGGACTAAATCTAAAATATCTTAACCTGTGTTCCTGAGGTCTCACTGGTTTGGAACGACCTGAGGGTGAGTTATTAATTACATAAATTTGATTATTGGGTGAACAAACCCTTTTAGACTTGGGTTGTGTAGACATTTTTGGAGCTTGATAGCTCTCATATATACTTTCATTGTGGGTAACTTCATGAACATTCTTCATAGTATCTCTTGTAGTGCTCCCCAGAAGAAGGAATAATATCTTTCTATAGAATGTAAAAAAAAAAGAGAGAGCTCAAGACCAGAACAGGCCAGCAACTATCTCAGCCACAAGAGGGCGTTATTGCTACGTAAGTGTTCAACATGGAAACTCAACTCGCACCTAATATATCAAGACTTTAGCATATCTCTTCATACTCCTTGTTCTATCATTGGTTAAAAGTAAAACAACATTTTTAGCGGAATGATGTACGTCCTTTTATAATGTGTAAAACATACAATGTTTTATTTTTTTCTGACAACATATTTTTTTGCAAGTAGCCTAGCTGTGTGTGCAAGCTCAGTAAAGGAGGATTGTTTCAAAGAAGAGCGTGAGTAAATTGCACGAGCGAATAATTTCAGTTTAAATAATGAAAAATTGCAGCTGATATTGGTTTAAGTTTAATAACGTGAAAGGACAGAATACAACATTGCCTCATGTTGGTATCTTGTGAGAAATTAAAAGGATATTGCAGGCATGTGTCGATTCAATGATCACAATTCCCTTGTCTTTTATACCAGAATCATGGGATCTCTGTACGATTTCAGAGAGAAAATGACTTACCTTTTTTGTTTTAGATGGTGAAACATCATCTTCACTCAAGTGGACATCACAGAAAAAGAAAGAGTCACACTTCTGGGCCAAAATCAGGACTGGCTTCAATTAACAGTAATCAGGTGAAATACTTAACCCCATTCTGTTTAAAACACTTGTCGGTTTTGCTTGAATTATCACTTGTTAGAAAGGGAATAAAGAAGCACACGTGTACAACACCTGGAACGTTCTGTTAGAATTAACGGAAGGTCAGAGAACAATGTGGTATGACATCTAACCGGGTGCCTCGGTTCTGCAGCCGACCGTGTGGCGAGATGTCTTAGGGCAGCCATAAAAATTACAGAGAACTCAACTGACAGCTATTATGTGGACTGTCTGTCATGCTGTCAAATTAGCCATTAAGTTAATTATAGCCCCACTGAAAGTCACATTGTATCGAGGAGCCAAAGTATGTGTAACAAGACAGCTAGCACAAGGCAGCCAGTCAGTCTTTAAAAACAAAAGGGCACTGTTTATTAGATTCATGTGCAGAGCCCAAAAAGCTGTCAGGTATGTAGTGGAGTACAAACCTGTCCAGCAAGCAAACTGTCATCATTTCAGCAATTTGTACAGGTACAGCAATTTGTAGAGGGTGAATTTATTTCCACAGACAACAGACATTTGAGGAACAATACATTTTCTTTCATTTTTATAGATATATATGGTAATCATCATTTACTGTACAATACCACATTGCAAACATCATAGTTATCATAACTGTACGTGATTAGCTTGACAGCCTACTGCTATTATGTGTCATGAGCCATAGCGAGACTTTGATGATGAAATAAACAGACTTAACACTGACATTTTCCACATACAGTCTGGCATGGTAGATTGCTCTGAACTCCACAGTAAAAAAGCTGTAGGAGGTTTGCAAAGTCTAAAATTGGCAATACGATCGTTACAAGAGTATTTTTCATTGTTTAAATATTAAGCCAGTATAATGAAGCAAAAATGTATGCTGGAACGTGAGCAAATCCAGAGACCATAAACTGTCAATTCACCCCAACATTTTGTCATGTGATTCTAAACCAGGCTTAAGGGGGTGAACTATCAATTTCTATTCTAGACACAACTCAAACTTTTATAGTTCATCACCACTTGCATTGTCTATGCAAACGTTTCTGTCCTGGTCTGTGTATCAAGTCACATAGGCTGCCAAAGTGACTCCCCTTCAGCTTCATCAGATTTTCTTCACGATTTTGTTGTCGGCATCCGCTATTTTACACAAACAGTGATCAAAACAATGGAATGCAATAAAAGTAAATTGACTGGCTGAGCGCATGCGCAGGTGCGACTGGTGGGGTGACATCTGGAAATCCGAGTGCATGCGCTGCTTTACATGTGACGTGATTCTTCTTGAAGTCTTGATGGGTTGTTGGCAACATTGCGGCAGTGCTAATGAATCGTAAAATGCTTGCTCTGAATCATCTGCAATAAAGTGTACCTTTAACTTTTTTTATGTGTTTCAGCCAGAGGGTCTTTCTCCATGACAAATTTATTCAGCTGCACTCCTCGCAGCTGCACGCGAGGATGTAACGGTAAGTAGCGGTTATCCGTGTCCCGCCCGAGCATCGCAGACGCACCGCCTTCAGTTTGGAGGTATGTGGACGACAGCAGAAACACGTGCTTTTGAAAGGTTGCTTCAAGACAGAGCTGAAAGAGATCAGCGGGTCCGAGCGGGACGTGTGGCTGCAGTGACCCTCACATCGAGCCAGGAGAACCATCTGTAGAGCAAAAAAGGTTAATTAGTCCCATGTTTGAGGAAGCTGTCCATCTATCTGTCTGTCTATTTATCAATCAAACTATTTACAAAATCTGAAAATGAGCCCAATTTGTTTAAAGGAATAGTTCAAGGAATATCCCTTATGTTGTTCCATCCAAACCCATAAGACCTTCATTTGTCTTAAGATCACAAATGAAGATATTAACATTACTTTTGGTTTTGAAGGGAATGCGCCAATCCTGATCTTCCTAAATGCGTCTATGTTCGAGGGAATCATTTGTGGTCCAGCTTCATTTACAGAAGGAGTATAAGGGTTTTTTATGAATCTTTGCAAATTGCCTTTCCTAATAACATGCTAGTTAATCAAGTTTACAGTCTGCTCGTCACCTCATGGAAGAGGGGGGGGGGGGGGGGGGTCAGCAGAGCTCATTATCATTTAAAGCGCATGGACTAAAAACAGCTTGCTAATTTTGACAGGGTAAAAAAAGGGTGTTTTTTTTTCACTACCACTAAGAAATTTGAACCAAAGTATGCTATAGACTTTTCATTAAGACCCTAAAGAATCATATCAACTTGTGGAAAATGGGCATCCAATGACCCCTTCAACGATGTCTTTTCTACGTTTCTGGGCTTTGAACATGGTAGTTGCGTTGCTGTCTATTCAGGGTCAGAAAGCTCTGGGATTTCATCAAAAATATCATAATTTGTGTTGCAAAGATGAACAAAGGTCTTAAAGGTTTGTAATGACACAAGGGTGAGTAATTAATGCCAGAATTTTCTAGTTTGGGTGAACTATCCCTTTAATTAATTTTTTTTTAAGAAATGAAGTAAAAAAAAAGAAAGAAAGAAAGAAAGAAAGAAAGAAAGAAAGAAAGAAGGAAATGAAGCCATTTTCATTCTTCATTTTTGTAGTCCTAAATTGGCTATACCACTTTTTGATACATAAATTGTGGAATGTGTATTAAAGACATTATTTTCTTTAGTAGTTTCACCAGTGGAACTTGTACACAAACATGTTTAGCTATTATAAAGCAAGAGTCCCGTGCCATCTCTAGTTTTACCCCTGTGTCAGGACTAAGATACGCTTCCTGAGAAATTTTGAAGTGCTGAACAATGAAAGTTTGTGTACTTTCTCACCTTGACCTTGCACCTACATGTTGATGGGAGTGTGGTTGATCTCTCCCAGACCTGGATGCTAAAGCAACTTGACTCCACCAAATACCTCAATCTAATAATTTGCCTCGTTTGCTTTGTGAGGATTGTTGTGTGACAGATGAATGGCTTTGCACTTTGTGGGACCGATTTATGGGGTTCAGTGATCCACCTGGCAACATCGCTGAAGTTACTGGCTGATAAAGAGGGATTCACTCATCAAAAAATGCTCTGTCCTATATAAGAGTGCTCTGGTAATTAAAGCTTAATGAGTGTTGCGCATCTACAATGATAGACACAAACGTGACCCAGTTCAATGGTCTACTGATTCGGAATATGAGGTGCTGGCCAGACCACGGGCCGCCACATTCCTGAACACTCCGTAAATGGACTCCTATGTCATGTTGTCTTTCAGCTGCATAGTGTTAGCGGAGTGTCACCCGCATTATAAGGAACACTAGCCTGACTAAAGCCAAAAAGCATCCGATATGCATCACTCATGGTCCGACGTCCATGAATGAAGCGGCATTTGCTTGCTGCTTTTAGCTGATGTCATTATTTAATGTTACCTGAAACTGTAGGCATACGGCCATGTTCGTAAAACAAACGGTGGAGAGATGTGGGGTATTTCAGAGGGAGGTGCAGTGGAGGTGTGTGGCCAACGGAAGATGGATATCCAAGGTGACAAAAGCTGGGCAGCAGATGTAAGCCCTCTTCCCCTCTATATTTATCTCAGAGTGACTGCGCAGGTGGATCCTATTGTGTCGCACTGCTGAAATTTGCATGGAAGCAACAGCCATCCTCATAACTAATGCAAGGTGTAACAAGCTTCTTTAAAGGTGACTGAGTTGAGCTTAATCCATTGTGCTGCTTTTAGACAATGGGCCTGTGTACTTGCCTGTCAATCAGAAATTGTTTTTGAGACAGGAAATTTTAACTGTTAGTTCATTGCATAATTCAAATTGTTTTCCGATTTATTACCAGAGTGGAAAAGTATTTCACATTGTCTATAGTGTCCATTTTGATTACATATCCAAGAAATGATTTGTTAATTATACAGGGAATCTTCTTGGTACATTATAATATGAATGATAAAAATGAAACTGTTAAGTATTTTGTGGATGAAGTAAACTTAAAATGTATTTTCTTCTTTAAATCTGTTAAGATTTCTGGGACTTTTCACTGCTTGTATCAATCCACTTGTACGTGTTTGCCATTCCACACATACTCAGGCTTCAGTCTGTGCATTAGTTTGTGAGGATTCTTTCAGAAGATTACATTAAGCCAGTTGGTGACAAGTGATTGGCTTCACGAGTGTGTCACTGAATTATTATTATTTTTTCACAAGTTTGATTCATTCAGGAACCCTACCTCTATTTGATGGAACTTAATATTATTCCTTTGTGGTTTTGTTTAGAAATATTATCTTCTTGGTTATTGAACTGTTGTGTAAAATCAATATCATACTTGCAGTTGCACCATCGATTGACTAAAAAAGCACCGATTCAAAAGAGTCAGTGCTTTGTCAGTGGTACTACACCAGTTGCACTGAATGTTTTTTTTATTCACTAAAACAAACCGGTTCATAAGAGTAATTTTTATTTGAATCTGACTACATTGGTTGCATTTGTCAAATGACAAATTAATGAAATACTCAGGACTCTGAAGTTTATTTGTCTTGTAATGTATCTTTGGCTGCATTATAATAATGTTCCTAATTCAGAATAAAAAATTACATATATGTTGGTATGACTGCTTGTTCCGCAAAGTTGCCTGATGAAAATGTTAAAGGGGTCATCGGATGGCCATTTTTCACAATTGATATGATTCTTTAGGGTCTTAATGAAAAGTCTGTAACAGTTTGGTTAAGATTTCTCAATGATAGTGTAAAAAACACCTTGTTACCCTGTCAAAAACAGCTCTTTTCAGAGCAAGCCGTTTTGTAGTATTTTCCTTTAAATGTTAATGAGCTCTCCTGACCCCGCCCATATCTTCTGGGCCACGCTCTGAGGGACTGTTAACTTTAGGTTATTCATCTTGAAACATTACTAGGAAAGGCAATTTGCAAAGATTGATTAAGACACCTTATACTTACTTTTTCTGTTGGTGAAGTTAGGTAGATCAGGGTGCATTCCCTTCAGAAACAAACGTAATCCACTGGAGTAAACAATGACTGTTGGGTTCATTATTACATCCAACAACAAAACAACTCAATCACTTAGGAGACATTCTTGTCTACATCTGAAACAATGGTGGGCTGATGACAGCTCACTCAGGGCGGGTCTGAGGTAAGACACAAGCCCAGTCTGTGCTGAAACGCTACTGTCAATCAAACTATTGTGGGGGGTTGCATGACTGTGTAACGTCACAAAAACAGGCATCTGAGATCGGCTCGATTTGAAAAAGGGGTAAATATTTTAATAGATATAGTAGATTTTATCATTATAGGGTGGTTGTGTACACATACTGCCAACACTCATTTCAGTTCAAACAACTTGTAAAAGTGCATGTAGCATCTGATGACCCCTTTAACATTTTATCATAAAATTGAACCTTTTAGCAATTAAATAAATGATTTGAATAAAGGTTAGAACTTTTTGCTGAATGAGACTCAAAGATCAAGAAGTAGAGATCTTTAAAATGAAAATTACGATTAATTGTTATATCAGTATTTTTTCCCAACCCTATTCACTAATCACTTTCTGGAAGCAACAGTAAAAAAAATCTAAGCTGCCGTGTTTAGATCCTTGAATGGATGTTAAACCAACTACGTTTTCCTTTATTTACCCAATGCTTTTGGATTATCGAGGTTGTCTGTCTCATAATTAGAAAATGCAGTGTGTAATGCTTGCAGAATGAATATTTTCAGCTCAAGCACAGGTGGCTGACTAGCTCATCTTTAGTTTATTGGAAGTTGGATATTTGTTGACACAGCCCAGCTGGGTTTGTAAGAACAAGAGCCTAAGAATCTTAATTCACAATATACAGATCATGAGAGGCTGCCCTTCTGAGGGGTACAGGTGAATCAGAGCATCTGGAACTCATCCCAGAGTGTTTATTATCGATGGCTTTGTTTTGAGGGGATGTTTTTGAGGCACTCTTTTGTTTCGATAACCAAAAAATGAGTCAGGCACAGCACTGCGTGGAGCCCTGGAACTGTGCCATCTCCCAGACATTTTATGCACCCCCTGAGAGCTTATTTCTGGCGAGGCTTTGGGCCGCACAGGCAGGCTGTGCACAGGCAGTGTTCCTTGCCAAGGTGTCAAAGTACCTAAAGGTAGAGGTCATTAGACAAGCCAGCCATGCTATCTGATTCAATAAATGAAAACAAGGTTTCTTCTCAGCCTTGGGTTCTAATTATGAGCGACATCCCTGGGCTCCGTATTTAAATGTAAAACCTTTTAAACACCAGGAGACTTGATTTGTTTTTAAGCAGCTTGTTAGCAGGAAAGTTGTGGGTGTATAGAGTGTATTGTCTTACAAAAGGATCTGACCTCCAAGACCATTTTTATAATGGTCTTGGAGGTTGTAATCATGGGAGCCTGATTTTGTGTGACTTTGACTTGGACGCTAATAAGAATTTTTTTTGTTTTGTTTTTTAAACTAGACCACAAAAATTTCTCCACACTGACAGGCGACAAAAATTAAGTTGACATCGGTGAGATGCAAGAAATGTCTTTGCAAGAAGTTTTTTTTTTCTAGTGCAAGTAGTAATTCTTATACTACAATTTCAGTTATTTCCCAAGAAGAAAAAAAAAAGTTCTGTTTTTTCTGTTTAGTTTTATCTAATATTTCATTAAATTTATTTAATGGGATACTACTATGATAGTAGTTTATGTCTTAATTGTTATGATTCTGATTCTTTTTAAGGAGTCAGTCATTCATTTTAATTATTCAGTCAAAAAGATGAGCATCCTGTAACTCATGTGTGTTAGCTCAGTCAATAAGTTGTTCAGATGCATTTCTGAGTTCTGAATGACTCCCTCGCTGAACTGTAAATCATTGTTTAATTAAGTTCATCAACATTTTGGCATCTTACCTTTGAATTGCACTTGTAGATAGGATGTGTGATGGTCTCAACAAAATGATGTCTCATACACCTGTCAGGATCATTGTCCCCTAAGTGTCCACTCTCTGCCTTACAGGTTACACCATGCAGGATTGTCAGCAGGGGACATGTGACCAGAAGAAGAAGAATCCCAGGCTGGCTCAGAGCGACTGAGTTCCTCATATTGTCCACAACTTCCACAGGTAAAAGAAAAGAAAACTTGACCGTCTCCTACAGAACACAACAAAGAGCTCTCCACTGTGATGTTGATGCCGCACATGTGAACCGAAACATATAGTGAGTGTTCTCTTTAAACTCAGCCATCCTCTTTAGTGGTCTGGATGTGTCTGTGAAAGGTAAAGAAAGGAACCATGGTTAGTCCAGGACGCAAGCTGCAGTAAAAACACACACCTGAGAGTGTGATATCAGGTAATGTTTCGCACGTTACAGCCAGTTTGCGGAGCTGTTTAAATTGTTAGTGGAGGGACTGCGCAGGTAAGGTAAGGTGCAGAGTAAGGGAGAGTGGGAGTTTGTCTGCATGGGAACCCAGCAGTGACAGATGACCCGAGACAGATGTCTGTTGTGCCTTTGCCAACTGGTTAAGGTGATTGCTGCCATGTCTCCAGCCAGGAAAAAGTGGGCTGTGATGTATGAGGAGTGCTGGCAGACGGCTGTAGTGTTATTCTAACAATCCCAACACTGAACAAAAACATGGTGTTTTTATTACACGGCGAAGAAACCTAATATATTAATAAACAGCCTGCAGTGAATTTCCCCAGAAATGAATTTTTCATAAAACGAAATAAGTCTCCACGCAAGTTCTCTCATGACAGCGAAACAACTGCCAGCATAGGTACATATTTATTTATATATATACTTCTTTTTTCATGAGCTTTGTGCTTTACAGTCCTCATGACAATGCACGGCAGTTAAATTCACTGAGCCACAACTGCTAAAAGGTTTGGTGTAATGAGTGGGAGAATGAGTAGCAGAGCCCTGAGGGTAACCGACTCTGCAAACCTGGATCAGACAGAGAGGAAATTATCATTCACTAAAACAATGCCTTGCATTATGTCTAAACCTCTTTCCAATTTTATTTCGAAACCCGCAATTGCTCCAAAATCACAAGCACATCAGACTAATTTAAAGCTTTCTCCTTGTGTTTTTCTTACCGGAGCGACTCATTTAACTTTAGCATTCCTCGCATAAGGATTTTAGGTATCAATTTGCCTGTTTAAATAAATACTCCCTGAAATGTTTAACTGCACCGGAGAGCATGTGTTGAGGGGTTTACAAAAGCACATATCACAGTCTGTTCTTAACTCAGATGCTTTAAATACAGGAGGCTCTTGCTTCGTCATTTATTTAGTATTGGGCATACCAGCCGCCATCTTCATCATCATCATTGTGCCCAGACAAGACTGTTGACATTCAAACCTGGTGGAGGACGTCTGCGGCAGTCATCTGTAGGCACCGTAATGGGCATTTACAATGCAGTGTAGACACCCCAGCTCAAAAGATAACTACAGATCCAATTTAGTTCATAAACAATGAGACGGTGACCTCATGCCGCAATCATCTATGGCAGCTTCATCAGTCAAAAGCTTCTAGTGCTGTTAGGACAGTGGTGGGTGTGTTGCTTCTTGCCAGAAGTCAATGTAAGGTAATGTTGACCACCATAGCATCTACACCTGCTTCAGCCTGTAGATTTATAAAGCCCAGTGTGTCTACAAATGGCAGAAGGACTTACAATCACCTCCATCTTAGACGGAATCCACCACATCTGTCCACCTCTGAGCAGAGGAATTGTTTCCCTCTCTGGCTTCGTATCTATTCACTTTGTACACTTACATTTTGGAGTTTATATACTAGGAAAATTAGCTTTGACGTGCTGGAATCTTAGCATAACAACTGTCTGATGCAAGATGTAATCAAATTAGTGCTTTAATTAGCTTTCACAGTACAATCAGAGACAGAGACAAGAACTTGTTTTTCTCAGCATGGACATTTTCGGGAGTGTCTAAAACAAAGTGTGTAACCAGAATATTTTCGCCACAGTGTGATACATTGTAAAACACTCTAAAAGTTAAATTCTATCATCATCTACCAAAGTCAGTTCACTCGGTGGCCATATTTGCAACGCCTCTGGGAAGCTATTTCTGGCATGCAAGACCAACTCCTGTTT
Source organism: Carassius auratus (assembly GCF_003368295.1). Lineage (NCBI taxonomy): Eukaryota > Metazoa > Chordata > Actinopteri > Cypriniformes > Cyprinidae > Carassius > Carassius auratus. Next base: position 7,239 of record NW_020525048.1, on the reverse strand, counting down.
ACTTAAATTGAGGAAATACAGAAATCTCAGAAACTCATAATTTAATAACATATTTCAAATCAGCAGCAAAATCTGACATGATGGTGTTTTCAATAGGGCTTATGTCTCATTATGTCTCATTATGTTTTTCTTTTTTTTTTTTTTTACACTCAAATGGTTTATATGGTGTATACTTGAGGTTAGTCCAGTCAGTGTGCAAATACAGTCATCCTAAGGGCAAGCCTATGACTGTTTCTATGGCAACTGAAGCTTAAAACAGTGGTTGCAGTGACACAATTGCTTTACAAATTGGCAATTGACCTTTTAAATTAGAAGGTGGGACTAATTCTGACATGCATAAGTAAAATAAGTAAACCATCTTGGTGTTTGTGTGTCTATATATATATATATATATATATACTTTTACTATTAACACTTTAGAATAGGGAACACATGTTCACCAATAACTAGGCATTTTCCCTCAATAAACTCCTAATTTGCTGCTTATTTATGGTTAGTAATAGTTGATAAAAAGGTCTTGAATAGGGTTATACAGAATAAAGCATTAATATGTGCTTTATTAGTACTAATTAAACAGCTAATAATATGCATGCTAATAAACAACTAGTTGATAGTGATAACTAATCCTTAAAATAAAGTGTTCCCTATATTATATTATTACTTTAGTATTTTGTGGAGAAGAAATAAAAAAAATGTTCCATGCGGTGAAGTCGTTGTTTAACATGTTTATTGGTTGCATAAAAAGTTGAAACATTCTTGAACATATCATCTTTTGTGTCCCTCGGAAGAAACAAAGTCACTGGAGCGACACGAGGGTGAGTAAAAGAGAGCTATCCCTATAATATTTCTAAATTGCAAGATGCAAAACAAGTGTATCTTTTACCTTCACTAACTGCCAAATTTTATCCCACAGTAAACAAATTTAAGAGGAAGGCAGGAGCCAGGGCTGGGTGAGACATGCCAAAACCCCGCTGCACTGAACTCTCAGGACAGACTGCTCTCTTAGGGAGCGCGTCTTAACCTGGAGTCCCGTCAGTAGCTATAACGCGACTCAGGGAGCAGTTCCCTGGAATGAACTGTCCCTAGGCGTGGCACTAGTGGTTGTGGAAATAGAGTATGGATCTTTTGAACATGGCTGATCCTCTCAGGCTGTGGCAAGCCTGAGAGGGGCCTCGCCGTCTGCACCATTAGAACTGTGAAATTCCTGACATTCAAAAGCAGCCACAGTTTAAAGGCCGTTTGGCAGAAGTTGTTGCACACAATTCAGTGCTGCTTCTCACCTCACTCAGGCCTCTGTGTTGTGATATCATTAAAAACCATAGTGTCTATTTGATTAAGAGGGTATAAAATGTGGGAACAACAAGCTTTTCATGTCAGGGCATCTTCACATGGTGGTTTTTCAAGAACTCAAGGGGATCATGGGTCGGTTCTTGATATCTCAATTCTGTCTCCTGTTCTAACCCTTGCTGCTTTTTCTGCTTAAGATAAAGCTCAGACTGTCATTTTAAGGAGGATTTTCTACTCAAAACCACCTAAGGGGTTGGATTATGTGGATTGAGTCAATTGAATCCACATTATTAGTTATAGTTTCCTCAACATTGCTGTGAGGAAATGGGCTTATTTTAAGTTAGAGCTCAATTTCTGAGGTAATCCATCTCAAAGTCTCTTAATGCCTTCAAACCAAACTATGCTGAGAAAATAATCAGATTGGAAAGAACATTTAATCTGGATCATAATGATTGCACAATGTTGTATAAAAGGAATCATGATACTGGAATAAACACTATGTTAGGAATATTGAGTAACTTAAATTTTAGACACAATATCGGATGATAGTTTGTGTATTTTTGCAGTCAACAAAAATGGTTCTGCATATTCTGTTGTGAAATCTGTTGTGAATCTTATAGCAATAAACAGTAGTCTTTTTCCTGAATGATTCAGTTTTTGGAATGAATCATTGGATAAAAAGATGATCTGTCCTATTTTTAATAACATTGCTGGGTTTCCATATTAAGTACTAACCAGTAGCCATATCACCCAGTAGCCCAAGACTGGTTGCCCACTGAAGCTAAGCAGGGTTGAGCCTGGTCAGTACCTGGATGGGAGAGCAGGGAGTGCTCTCCATTTGGTCTGTGTGGTGTCCTAACGCCCCAGTATAGGGATAAGGACACTATACTGTCAACAAGCACCGTCCTTCAGATGGTCATTAGATGTCCCAGGAAAACCAAGGTCCTGACCCTCTGTGGTCATTAGATGTCCCAGGATGTTTTTTGAAAAGAGTAGAAGTGTGACCCCGGCATCCTGGCCAAACATGCCTGTTGGCCTCTGACCATCATGGTCTCCTCTCCGTCAATGAGCTGGGTGTGGTGGGCGTTCTGGCACACTATGGCTGCCATCGCATCATCCAGGTGGATGCTGGACACTGGTGGTGGATGAGGAGATTCTCCCTTCTATGTAAAGCACTTTGAGTGCTCAGAAAGTGCTATATAAATGTAATGAATTATTAAGTAGGAACTACATTTGAATTAAAACACACTTTGTAACCATTAAAAAATTACATTCTATATAGATTGAACGTAGTTTGAATGCAATACAGACATACTACATCTGCCATGTTGTCACTGTCATATGACTTAGTGTTAATTGCATGGCTTCAATACCATTTGCAACTGCCATGGCCTCATGGGATAGTAAAGTGTTCATCAGATGCTCACATCCGAATCTTTGCGGAAGTAATAGGTTATCTGGTACTTTTTGCCTGTTGTTTTACAAATACTTAATTGACACCTTGTTGCCACCTACTGTCATAAGGAAAGAGTCACTAAAAATCCCCAAAACTGAACTGTTGTATAATATAAAATATATTTGTTGATTATACAAGACAATTTAAATGAATCATGTTTCCAATGAATCCTTCAGATTTCATTTAATCGTTTGAGTAATCTAACAAGGGTATCATCAAAACTTCAAAAGGGCGCTCTTGATGGGTCTGCCAGCAGCTGAGTCCACAGTTGTTGAGTGAGCCGTGTGGTCGCCTAGTATTTGCCAATAAGCAGAATTGTCTTCTCAGTCACATTGACATGCCCAAACCCCCTCCTCCGGTGAAGGGGTTACGTCACTGTTTCTACTTGTTTAGCACCCTATTGTTTGACCGGCTTTTAATAAACCAAAGGGCAGATTCCTGCTGGGATCACCCCGCAGCCCTCCTCCCATGCCCATCTGCAACCCAAGCAGCATGCCAGGGGCACTGCCACCACACGCCGACGCCAGTAAACCACGTCTCCACACTAAAGCCCACACTAAATATATCTCCTGTGATAAAGATAAGGCAAACACAGTGGATTGGAAAGTAGCTTGTTGCCAATAGCCAGGGCACCATGTGAGCCAATGCTAAACTAATGTTAGCTTTACATTTAGCTTCTCAGAAAAGTGCCGGTCTGATTGGAATGCTAAAGGATGAAAGGGTCTGCGCACAGTAAATCCGTGGCAGGGTTTACCCTGTTATGTTGTCCCATTAACCTTCCCGCTTTAATGTGACGTGCAAATTGACGGCTGTCGTCATCTTCTGAAAATACCTCAGGCTTTAATATCTTTGTAAATAGCTTGAAGAGTCATCAAAGGACTGTTATGTAGTACTGATTATGAATGAGTTGCGCACTGGTTGACACTGTCTGCTTTTAAATCTAACATCCTGAGGGAAGTGTGTTCTAGTTCACCTCTTCCTCAAGCTCCATAAACAATCCTCAGAATATCTATGATTTCTCATCTGGTGCGCTCGGCTAACGACCTCTGGCTTAGCATTAAATTGTGTATTCAGTCCCTGTCTGTGCTAGACAAGCAGCTGATGGCTTACCTTAGCAACCGATCTCCCACAGCACACATTATGTGAAGCTCGTCATTTATAATATAGCCATTTTCCTTCGGTTAGGAGTCATTTCGGAGCAAAATCATTATGTGTCTGATCTTAATGTCATTAATATGCAGTCTCTCTTAAAATTGGATTCTTAAATTGTGAAGTCAACGATGACCATAATTAGCATGTCACTTTGGGCAATGCATTATATTACAAAAAAATTTAAGATTGAAGAAATTTAATAATAACATATATATATATATATATACACATACATACATACACACACACACACATTCTAAAAAAAAACCAACATATCTAATTAATATATTTATATTTAGTATTTGTTAAGAAAGGTATGTGCTGCCGAAACAAGGAAACAGTAAAACATAGATATATAGCGATAACCTTGCAGTCAATGAAAAGTAACTCTGATGACCTGATCACCTTTAAAACACTGGTGGTCTTACCTTCTGCCTGGTGCCGTTTAACCTGCAGTATTCAATCCCAGCTGGCTCCTCTAGGGCAGAAATGAATTTTTTAAGCAACAATTGCCTTTAGATCTCTCCTTCTCCTTCATCCACTTGCTCTCTCTCTTCTCTCTGTTTCTCTTTTACTCTCTCTCACGCATGCCGATTGTGTGTGAGCTCTGACTCCTTCCCCTCCCTCTCGGCTCCCCTCCCCTCCGCTTTGACATTCACACCCCCTCTTTTATTGAGGAATCACATGGAAAAGGGAAAAGGATGGATGATGTACATCTTGGGATGGTTGTCAGATGTGGAACGTGACACAGCAGTCGTATATCACCTTAGGGACACACACATACTCGCCCCCAGCTGCCACACCGACAAGCAAATGGGGATTCCAGCCAAATCAAGAGGACTGACCAGAAGTCTGGCCCTCTTTTACGAGGTCCAGGTTATAAAACTGTTAGCAGAGTTTACTTAAAAACAATTGGTCTGCTGGGTTTCGTTGCTGTCTTGAATGAGACTTGGGAGGTGTAACTCAATCCAGCTGCAAGCTATTTTGAAGTATGTATGTAGTTATATCTTGTAGAATAATGGGGGGAAAAATATTTTTTTCTACCTAAAGAAAAACTACAAAGGGGAATGACAATAGCTGTATTAAATTCACATCTTCATACGCTAGCATGTGTGATGAAATTCTTACAAAATATGAAGAAATTGCAATCAAATGCAAAGCACATAACTGCATTCTTGGAATATAAAATAAAAACAGATGTGCAATTATAAGTTCCCAATGAACGGATAATTACTATTTCACATCTCCGACATGGAGAGAATCCAGCAAGCATTTGTGTTTTTCTCAAAGTTTGTCCTTCTGTGGCCAAAAATGTCCTTTAAATGTCATGGTCGAAGAGGCAGTTGAAATTAAATTACTGCAAATATTGGGCACTAGAGGGAGAATATTCAAGATATGGACTTCATCCGAAAGCAAGACTGAAGGTTTGTGGCTTGAAAATATCTGATTGGTCAGATCTTTTACCAACTTTATCCAACAGTTTCCATGATGCGAAGTCTGCCAAGAATTTAAAATGACTTAGTTTGAAGCTTCTCTAAGAAAAGACAAGGCGAGGGTGACTAACTTAACTGCGTATATTGACTAATGTACAGTTTTACGAAAGAAATGGCAGCACAAAAACGTGTCAAGTCAGAAGCCCCTTGAGAATAAAGTCTGTGTTAAAAGCGCAGGAGGTCAAATGTTTACTCAGCATTAATTACCTGCAAGACTTTGGTGGTGTGACCTCACAGATGTTCTCACCTTCTATCTCTCGACCCCTTGACCCAACTCTGTTCACACTTCAAATCTGAATTGAAGTAGATTAGCGCAATGCTAATTCAAAATGGGCTGATAATGACAACTGGGTCATGTTACATGGCCGCTAGCTAGGTATTTAAGCGAGGCATACACATATGCATACGTAAGAATAAAAATAAATAATTTATCGGAATCTTTTCTACAACTGCAAGACAAATGAAGAGTGGCGGTGACCTGGTATGTCAGCGAGAGCAAAATAGCCTTAGCAGAGATTTCCTCCAAGAGCTTCCCGTTCTGGAAACGAGCCCTTCTCATGCCTGTCCATTATATTTTTATTATATCCAGGAGCATCTGCAGTCTTTCAACACTCGACTATTCATTCAACTTCCGTTTTGCAATCTGATGTGGCACGAGTATTATATCAAGTGATTTACAGTCTGCATTTGTCCATCCATCTATTATTTGCTTCAGTGCATTCAAACCTTTTTATGAAAGACCCAACATTTTCAAAGAGGATAAAGGGGTGAGAATTGTCAAAAGACATTGCGTTTGCCTTGATGTCTTCTTACATGACAGTATTCATCCATGCATTTTATCCACAGATTCATATCTGTCTCCCCTTCAACTGAATTTGGCTTTTATTTTTAGCCACAACAGACAGACTGAGGGTTTGCAAAGCAGCTTGTCAAGTAAAGAAGAACATAGTGAGCCAAAGTTTTCAAACTTGGGATTTGATCATGAAGTCTCATTTCAAGCTACATGACAAAAAAGACTCATAATTTCGGGTGATTTATATTAAAACAATGCATGCTGTCTCCCAGAAATGAGCTCCTCTGGGAACACTGACCTGGATGAAAATAGTCCATAGTCCAAATTTACAGCCGGTGTAGAAAAACATTTCTTCCTCTAGCTATTTAAAATAATACTTGCCAAAGACAACTTTGCATTGATCACTGTACCAGGTCTAGCAGGCAAAAACACATACCTACTAAAACGGGTTCTTAGCGAGGAAATAACAGAAAATACATATATATTATAGAATTTCTGTGTGTATTAGTTGGGAGAGTGGAGTCAATTATGACAGCGCTGTAAAAAACAAAATAAAAAAACAAGACCATCTAAAGGCAAAACTGAGGGGAATGTAACTGTTTCCCCAAATGTACCTGAGGCTGTGACTGGCCTCCTTAAATGACTTAATTCTGCCTGTTTACTATCAATGTGCCAACTGCTGTAAGCATTCTCAAGTCTGTAGCTATGAAAAGGACAAGGCAAAATGACCGGCATCCGTTAAGTTCTAGAGCTTTTCCTATTAAATTAAAACTTATAAAATGAGTACATCTTGTTTAATTGTGTTGTATTTAGGCAGTTTCTGTTAGTGTTGTTGTTTGCTATTTTAATATATGTATTAGATGCTGTTAAAAAGAATATATCTGCTTCCATTCACTGTCAGACTATTGAAAAAGTACTGACGTTTAGGATTGAAGTGTTTTACTAGGGTATAGTTAAAAATGTATCATTTATCAAGAATGTTAACATGATTTGAATATGAAATGGCAAGACATTGTGATGTAAAACTGAAAAAAAGAAAAGGCAGAATTTTATTTTTT